>NW_025421525.1:0-36344 GCF_011764305.1 Mustela putorius furo
TTACCTAAAGCTACAAAATGTAACACATTTCCTTATAGTAGTTTCAGTTAATTTTCTTTTTAAAGTTTTTATTTAAATTCTAGTTAGTTAAGATATAGTGTAATATTTGTTTCAGAAGTAGAATTTAGTGATTTCATCACTCACATGTAACACCCTATTCTCATTACTAGTGCCGTTCCTATTTATTTAGCCCATCACTTATTTAGCCCATCCCACACTCACCCACCCCCAGCAACCCTCAGTTTGTTCTCTATTTTTAAGTCTTTTATGGTTTGACTCCCCTCCCCCTTTTTTGTCAATTCTTTCACCCCTTCACATTTCATTCATCTGTTTGGTTGAGGAAGTGGCCACATTGGGTGTTCATATGGTATCGTCGGTGTCTGACTGACTTCCTTGGTTAAATTTATTTCGTAGGTATTTTATTCTTTTGCGATAATTGGAAATTGGATTTGTGTTTCCTAAGTTTCCCTTTCTTTCTTTTCTGCTACGCATTTAGTAGTGTATAGACAAGGCAGTAGAATTCTGTATATTGAAATTGGTATCCTGCAACTTGATGAATTTATTTATGGTCGTCTTTAACGCAGTTTTGGGTGAGGTCTTCTTAGGGTCGTTCTGTATAGAAGAGTTGTGTCCTCTACAAAACAGTGGATTAGTTTTACTATACTTCTTTTCAATTGGGGATGACCCTTGTGTTTCTTGCTTAATTGGCTCTGGCTGGGGCTTCTAATACGATGCTGAATAGAAGTGGCAAGAGTGGGCATCTTTGTCGTGGGGGGTTTTTCCTGATCTTAGAGGACGAGTCTTTCAGTTTTTAAAACTGTAGCATGTGTTAGCTGTGGAATTGTTATATCTGGCCTTTTATTATGTTGAGGTATATTTCCCCTTACCCCTACTTTCTTGAGATTTCCTTATCATGAGTGGATGTGTGAATTTTATCAGATTTTATATATTTGCCTGTAACAGATAGTGTAAAACACACACTATCATAATCTAAATAGTTTCCTAGAGTTATTCGTAGTGGGAATTGAGTGGGAGTCTAATGGGGATCCTTATGTAACCACTATCAGTATTTTCCATAGGTCATGTCCTCCTTAGTTTTGAGTTATTTTATTTTTTAAATTGCTTAAAAAAAAATTTTTTTTTAGTAATAATCGGGATTTTGTAGAGTAAAGATACATTGGCATGAATATAAATAAAACTAGTTTGTCTTTTAATAGGACAAGCTTGAGGAAGGGCAATTGTCTATCCGAAAATATTGTTTCCGAAGGTTATCGATTTTTGGTAAGTATGTTTTATCAAATAAGTGCAATTAAAATAATCTGTGTAATATGAATAAGACATTGATAATGTCACTGTAATTTTTCATGTTAATTTTGTCATATAATCTCAAGTATTTATGCACAAAAAACCAGTTACCTATTCTACGGCCATTCATTGTTAGGGAGCTTTTTGCTATATTTGAAACTATAGGAAAGAAAAGTGTCCAACAAGAGAGGATGTAATAACTGTGGTAAATCTCTAAGGATTTATTCAGTAATATTTATGCTCTTTTAAAGACAATTTTATGTTGCAAAAACAATTGAATAAGGCTATAGCTGCTATAGTCTGTAGTTTGCTCCTTACTGTTTTAAAAATGTACAACCATATTTAAATTTTTCTTCTTCATACTTTTTTTTCTGATTTTTTTCCAAGATTTCCAAAATGAACATGTAATACTTGTATAATCAAGAAATTAGTTAAAACTAAAACTTCAAATTGAAAGGAGTACTATGTTTCCTACACTATATGCACTCAATAAATACTATGTCCATGGATGGATAAATTTATTTATTGGATTGGTTGTCTGATGTCACCTACCATCAATGATTCTTTTCTGTATTCTTCTACCTTCATTATTGTACTTTATTAATTTCCTGACATGGCATGGCTATTTTTTTTTTTAAGACTTATTTGAGAGAGCTCACATGTGCACGAGATGGGGGGATGGGCCACGGAGAGACAGAGGAGAGAGAGAGAATCTGGAGCTGACTCCCCATTGAGTGTGGAGCCCCAGCCTACTGAGTGGGGAACTCAAAGAGCTCAAAGCTGGCTTGATCTTACCACTTGAGATCATGACCGGACGGCTAAAACCAAGGATTTGGGTGCTCATCCAGCTGAGCCAGCCAGACACCCTTGAAGTGACTCTTTCTTGTTTTCACTCTTGAAACCAGTTGAAAGTCATGCAATAAGTATTTTATTTTCTAGATTTTTTTTGTTTTTCTGACAAGGAAACATTAGTAACAGATGAGATTGTGTACCGTGTGTGTTGATGATTCTCCTGTCTATCATTTTAGGTTTGACTGATTTTTCCTTTTCCCTACTATCATTTCCTGCTCCATTCGTTAGTGAGGGTCTGGTGAGAGACAGACTGTACAGTAATATGAGCAGGGGAAGTTTTAATAGAAAGAATTACTATTAAAGGACTGGAGTGACAAGGGGTTGGCTAATAGAAAGCAGAGAACTCTAAGGAATACAGGAATAATAGAAGGAACTGCCCCTCCCCTGGGACTAAGTGCCCAAAGAACGGGGGTCTGTCTGCTTCAACACTGAGATCTAGACCTTGTTGGAAAGGACATGACCACGGGGGGCTCACGACTGCCGGGAAAAGTCCGTGTGTGTGCCCACACCACTAACCTGTTGGCAATTTGCCCTCAGGAACTTCAGCATTTCTCTTGGGGAGTTGTCTCACAGGAGGGCACTTCACTGCAAAATGGCCCTAGGGTGCTGGGAGAATATGCTGGCTGTGGCTAGTGCTGAAGACCTCTGTCATGCTGCAGGAGCTGCCTGCTGTAGGAGCCTTTTTGCTAGCATCCAGGCAGCGGAAAAGTCCTGGTACTGTAGAAGTCTGTGGAGTGAGCCCATTAGAACCAGGAACTCCCCTGCAGTAGCTCTCCAGTGTCCAGCTTGTTGCTAGCTGCTAAAGAAAAAAAATAAAGGGCCCAAATCTAGTTTTTGGATTAAGCAGTGAATTCCAAATTCATAGCCAAATTGATAGTTGGTATATACCCTTCTGGAGAGGGAAGGACTAAAGCTTTTTCTTTTTCCTTTCTTTTTCTTTTGTTAAAAAAGATTTTACTTATTTGTCAGAGAAAGAGAGAGCGCACATAGGGAGAGTGGCAGGCAGAGGGAGAAGCAGACTCCTTGCCGAGCTAGGTAGGAGTCCACTGTGGAACTCGATCCCAGGACCCTGGGATCATGACTGGAGCCAAAGGCAGAATCTTAACTAACTAAGCCACCCAGGTGTTCCAGACTAAAGGCTTTTTTATTTTTTTAAAATTAATTTACTTATTTTCAGCATAACAGTATTCATTATTTTTTTACCGCACCCAGTGCTCCATGCAATCTGTACCCTCTATAATACCATTTCAGACCCCTCAGATTGTTTTTCAGAGTCCATAGTCTCTCATGATTCACCTCCCCTTCCAATTTACCCCAACTCCCTTCTCCTCTCTAACACCCCTTGTCCTCCATGCTATTTGTTATGCTCCACAAATAAGTGAAACCATATGATGCTTGACTTATTTCACTCAGCATAATCTCTTCCAGTCCCGTCCATGTTGCTACAAAAGTTGGGTATTCATCCTTTCTGATGGAGGCATCATACTCCATAGTGTATATGGACCACATCTTCCTTATCCATTCGTCTGTTGAAGGGCATCTTGGTTCTTTCCATAGTTTGGCGACCGTGGCCATTGCTGCTAGAAACATTGGGGTACAGATGGCCCTTCTTTTCACGACATCTGTATCCTTGGGGTAAATACCCAGGAGTGCAATTGCAGGGTCATAGGGAAGGTCTATTTTTAATTTCTTGAGGAATCTCCACACTGTTTCTCCAAAGAGGCTGCACCAACTTGCATTCCCACCAACAGTGTAAGAGGGTTCCCTTTCTCCACATCTCCCCTCCAACACATGTTGTTTCCTGTCTTGTTAATTTTGGCCATTCTAATTGGTGTAAGGTGATATCTCAATGTGGTTTTAATTTGAATCTCCCTGATGGCTAGAGATGAACATTTTTTCATGTGTCTGATAGCATTTGTATGTCTTGATTGGAGAAGTGTCTGTTCATATCATCTGCCCATTTTTTTTATATGGTTGTCTGTTTGGGGTGTGTCTTGAGTTTTGAGGAGTTCATTATAGATCCTGGATGATCCAACCTCCTTTAAAGGCCTTTTTTGTTTGTTCTTTATTTAATGGGGACAGACAACAGTTTATTTTATAGGCTGAGATCGGAATGATCCTGTAGAATATGAAAAACAAATGAGCAAGAGAGAGATGGATAATTTCTTTATGAGATATGGGTGAAAGGGGATAGGATCTCATGTACAAGTGGGAGTGCTTTGCCGCACAGAGGAACATGATTAGTTTCATTTGTAAGAGAGATTTTAGGTATAAGAGAAGTCCTTCTTCTAGTAGAGATGGTAATAGTAGTATCTGGAATTTCTCTTATGAGCAGTTATTTTTTTAATATCTGAGGTGTGGGCGTTTCTGGAGGGAAGAGAGGCTATGAAATTGGTCATGTAGGTAAACAGGAGAGTGAATTCACTACAGTGGTGCTCTCAAAGTACAGTTCAGACTAGCAACATCAGTATTACTTGGGAACTTTTTAGAAATAGATGTCCTAGAGCCCATTCCAGACATAGTGAATCAGAACTTCTGAGAGTGAGCGTTGGCAATCTGTTTTAATAAGCTTTCCTGGTGATCTTGATTACTGACATTTTGAGAGCCACTTCGCTAGAGTAAGGGGCTGGGCAGTTCTTTTTTTTTTTTGTTTATTATTTTTTATTGTTTTGGTAAAAGGCCAAATAGTAAATAATTTTCAGTTTTAAGGCCATATATAGCCGTTGTCTCATATTTTCGTTTCTTTTAAACAACTCTATAAAGATAAAGCTGTAAAAATCATTCTTAGTTTATTGATTGTACAAAAACACACTATGGTATGCATTTACCTAAACTGGACTAAATGTTGTATGACTGCCTAGCAACAGTGAGGACCTTTGGGTTTTATGACATTACAGTGAGACCAGTCTGTGTGATAGTGTACATTTTTGTTTTGGTTTGTTTTTCTAACCAAATCGAATTTCTCAGGTAGTTTACAGATGTAGAATAAATGGAGAGGGTTTTTTATCCATAATTAGAGTTTTGCCTGGTAAGTACTGACAAAGTGAGAAGACAGAGGAGTGAAAACTGAATGCAGGGAGATGATTAAAATAACTGATCATAGAATTTTAATAGGGTAGAGAGGGACCTGAGGACATGAAACGGAGGTGAAAGAACTGATGAAGATTAATGAATGGTCCGTCCCACAGGACCTGAAGATTCAGTATTGGAGTACTGGAGAGCTAGGTGGTGGTGGTGGTAGGAGATTTGGATGCTTGAGACTGAGTTTATGGAAAGGTCTAGCAAATAGCAATGATAAGATCTAGTGGATGAAGTAAGGGTGGAGAAATCCAAGGTTCTGAGAGGCTATGATTTTGGAAGAATTATTTGTATGTTGAAATCACTCAGAAATTAGAGTTTTGCCAGGAGCTAAAAATCAGATGTAGGAGAGGTTGTAACCCAGGGATGGATAGAGATTGCAGCCAGGGAGACTATAAGGGATTGTGTAGTCTTGTATGTAACTTAAGCAGGCTGGGGGAGAGGAGTCATTTTATTTTCAGATAGTGAACATACACTTTTGTGTAACATACACTTTTTAAATTTTTTTTCTTAAAAGATGTATTTATTTAGAGAGAGGGTGTGAGGGGAGACACAGAGGGAGAATCTCATGCCGACTGCACGTAGATCCCAACGTAGGGCTCCATCTCATGACCCCTGAGATCACTACCAAAGCCAAACCAAGAGTTGGACCCTTAACTGATTGTGCCTCCTAAACACCCCTAACTTTATTTTACTATTTCCTTCCACTTACATATATATAAATTTTTCTTACTTTTTTTTACTATATATTACTTTATAGATGTATCATGATGAATTTAGCCAATCTCCATTTGCTGAGTATCTTCTTGGTCCACTCAGTTTCAAAGTGTATCTGAATGCTCAGTGTGTGTAAAAAAAATTAAGTGCTGTGCCTCGGGAATGATTAAAACAAGAGGGACCATACTATGTTTTTTATAGATTAGCTTATAATTTAGTAGTTGATCTTAGTATAGATTCTGCTATTGTGTTGTCTCCCCCCTGCAAGAATTCTTCTCTTTCTGGAACCAAGTATGAAGGGTTGAGTTTTAATCCATTTTGGATTATAGGTCGAGCCAAGAAGGTCATCCTGGGTTAACTCACTCATCTCACTTCTCCTTTTGCAAGTTAAAAAAATGGAGCAGATGGATACAAAGAAACTGATCAGAAATTCAGACATCATAATTGTATAATAGAAGTCAGTGATCAAATAAATATTTTTTTCTCTAACTTAGCACTTTTAATGTGTAATTCCTTTAAATTGTGTTTTTGTTAAGATTATTTTTATTAGACTGTTTTTGCCTTTTAGAGGTTGTTCCTGCTTTTAAGGATTATGTTGGTATTTTGAGGGGGAGTTAACTTAGGCTTCATTTACTTAAGGAACATGTAAATTATAGGAGGAAGATAAAAAGAATCTTGTTCATTAATTAAAATGGCAGTTCATCTGACCAAATTATAGCAATGTGGCAATCTGGGAAAGTAAAGACGAGTATAAAAAATGAAAGTCAGTATTTTCCACTTCATCCCCTTTGTACTTTGGGACTCTTGAAATATAACATCAGTTTAACTTTTTAAAAATTTATATTATTTTTCAGTGTTTTCGCCCCATATCTGCTAATGCCAAACTTCAGATGAATCGGCGATCAGATTTTGACTTCTCTGCCCCCAAGATAAACCTGGAAGTTTGAGTTACATGACATAGCAATTGAATTTAATAAACCACAGGTGATTTTTTTTAATGAAATTGTAAAATTGTGAGTTATAATTTGATAAAAGCAGAACTAAGATTTTAAATGTATTTCAAACACAATATGGTAACATTTCCTTTAGAAAGTCAATAATTTAGTTTTTTAACAATTGAACAAAAAAATCTGAAACATTTAAGAGCCTTAATTTTTTCATCCTTCAGTATTTCAGTGTTATGGAGCTTCTTGAATCAATTGATATGATGACGCAAAATCTGCCATACAGGAAGTTCAAACCTGATGTACCTCTTCACTATCATGCCAGAGACTGGGTAAAAATGACTAACTTTTTTTTTTTTAAATTGAGGTATAATTTTACATATTATGTCCAGGTTTATAACATGGTAATTTGATATTTGTATATGTCATAAACTGATCACCACAGTAAGTTTGGTTAAGGTCCATCACCATATATAAGGACAGATTTTTTTCTTTAGAACTTTAAAGGTATCTTAGCAACTTGCAAATATGCAGTAGAGTGTTAAATATTTTGACCATGCTGTATATTATATCCTTACTACTTATTTTATAACTAGAAGTTAGAACCTTTTTAATCCCCTTCACCCATTTTCACCCAGTGCCTCTGCCTCACCTCTGTCAACCACCAGTCTGTTTTCTGGATCTATGAGCTCAGTTTTTTTGGTTTTTGTTTTTTAAGATACCATATGTAAGTGAGATCATACTGCGTTGTCTTTTCTTTGTCTGATTAATTTCACTTGGCATAATGTCCATCAGGTCTATCCATGTTGTCATAAATAATAAGATTTCATTCCTTTTTATGACGAATAATATTCTGTGGTTTTATATACCATATTTTCTTTATCCATTCATTCATTGATGGATACGTAGGTGGTTTTTTGTATTTTTACTACTGTATTTAAATAATACTGCATTTACTATCAGGGAACATACATCTCTTTGTGCTAGTATTTTCATTTTCTTAAGATAAATACCCAGAAGTAGAATTGCTTGATCTAAAAAAATTTAAGATTTATAAAATAAAGTTTAAGAGTGAATTTATTGACTTTAAGAATAATTTTTTAAGATACTCTTTAAGGCAGTTAAAGATTGTCATTTGATTTATGGCTTTTGCTTATTATGTTAATAAAATTGATTTAGCGGATTTAAAAAAAAACAAAAAATGGAGATACAATAATACCATCAATTAACTGTATTTTTAGGATTATTAGAAACTATATCCTAGTTTGTGTTTGGCAATGTCTTTTTTTTTTTAAAAAAAAATGCAAGCTTTTGCATTAGATATTTTAAAACCTATGTGATTAAAGTTGAAAATGAGGGTATGATTTTACTCATTCAGAAGTCTTGTTATTCCATTTATGAAGCTCTGCTTGTTTTTCTAGAAGTTGCAATTACTCTTTTCAGTTGACCTTTAATTACTGTTCAGGTGACTAAAGTGCTATTTGCCAAGTAGTACTTCAGTGGTCTTTCTGTAGAGCTATATTTTTTGTAACACAATTCAGTGATTTTGCTTGTTTTTTAAGAGGTAAGATTAATAATTACTGTAGTCTTAGTATGAACAGGGCTGGGAAAAAATGAAGTGCCTAGGTCCATAGTCTCTGTACTCTGTATGCTGTTTTTAGAGTAGAAGCAGTTTTTGTATTTCATACTGTTGGCTTGAATGGTGTCAAGTGTGGGGTTTTGTTTTTGTTTTCTCACTAGGTGGGCTTATGCTATACATGGTATTCTTGAAGTGAATGTCTGCCCCCGGTTACGGATGTGGTCATGGAAGCATATTAGAGAACACAGGCAAAAAATGAAGCAGTATAAAGAACTGTATAAAAAAAAGATAACAACTAAGAAGCCAGCTGGTGAAATTCTCATCTCTTTGGAGGTCAGCATATTTCGAAATTATTGAATATTTTCTACTACATAATTCCTCATAATTTGTTTAAATTTTGACTGGACCATTCGCTTTCAGTTAGACTTTTTCGTACTCCTGTTTCTTCATTTCAGTTGGGTGATAGAAACTCTGGTGATACTCTCCAGATCTATGAGCTCAGGTTTTTGGTTTTTGTTTTTTTAAGATACCATATGTAAGTGAGATCATTTGAGATTATTCTCAATCTGGAGAGATTTGAGTTCATGCAAAAAAGTAACTTGAAGCCTCACATTATGATTTTTTTAACCTCAAAACCTAAAAAGCATTTGCTGTATTGATTCCAGTCTTTCTGTGTCAGTTTCACAGCCTTATACTACCTGTAAATCATTCCATTTCCCCTGTTACCATCTGATGGCGGTGATTAGATGAATTTCTTGTCTTTTGTATATACTGTGCTTATACTTGTAGCCAGGTCCCTCTGTCTTTCCTCATCTCTGTTTATTCCAGTTTTACTCACTCCTCAAGCTCTACGTAAGTCACATCTCTTATATGAACTTTCCTGAATTTTCTACCCATACAGAATCCATTTTCTCTTCATTCTTGGGCATTTCTAGTATTTACCAGCAACTCTACACTTCATTATCTGTCTTGAGAATTCCCTAAATACTGGCCTTATCTGTTAGCATTATGTTATATTCTAGAAGGGATTGTTTTATGGATGATGATGATGTTTTAGTTTAGGGAAACTGTGTGGGAGATAGTAGTCTCTTAAAATTCAACCATTCTGAATCTAGGCCAGTTTTCAATTAGGAGCTCCCTAAAAATTGACTTTAATTTTTTATGTTTGAGGTAAGAGACTTTCTGCAGACCTAGACTGTTAGGAATGCTTGGGTTGATAGTCTTTTGGGATGGTTACAGATTTCCTTAAATTTTTTTTTTTTTTTTTTGAGGGGGGACCTTTTTTGATCTTAACCTGAATCCTCCAAGTCTACTGAATAGTAGAACTCTGAGTAAATTGTTTTCTAGATAATAACAGATCATGGTTGCTTCTGTTATGGGGAAAAAGATTTTAGCATGCAGCTCTAAAAAAAAAAGTAATCATGGGAATAATGTAATATGAAGAAAGATTTAGTTTATCTCCGTTACTTTACTTTACTCAGTAGCCATAAAAACTTTAGAAAGTACAGAATTTCAAAAACAAGTTTTAAGTCTATCTAGATCTATTTGGAATATATTAAAGATGACACACCAACTGTGCTAATAATATGAAGGATTTAGAATTACATTTTTAGTTGAAAGTGATACTAATGTGTTTATCCTCAGTTGTAGTTAGAACCCAAATAAAAGTCATTTTAAGCAATGCCTATATGGTATCTTTTAGTATGGGTCTGTAAATCTCAATATGACACCTATATGCATGACATGTATGATTTCTTTAGGAACGTTACTCAATCATTACTAATTTCTAAGCTGACATATGTAAGCACTGCTTCTCAGAATTTAAAAGCAGTATTATGTTGATGGTTGATCTGTGTTTTTGTTTCCTTTTATGTCTTTCCTTACTGCAGCAGTTTGTTAGATTATAAATGAAATTTTTTATCATTTTTCTCTTTCTATTGACTATATGAAATTATTCATTTAAACACACTTTTGTTTATATTTTAAGGAGTTGGAAAAGACCTTGGATGTATTTAATATAACTATATCAAGACAACAGGCAGAAGTGGAGGTAATCCCAGATTATCTTTCAATCAATAAAAATAAATCTAGATTCCATTTAGATTTAACAGATGTAGTGATATTATTAGTGTTCGGCTATATATGCTGTTTCCTAAAAGGGGTTCAAATTTGCTTCTTTGTGCTGTAAGAAAAATTAACTTGATATTTTGTTCCATACATTTGAATTAGGTCCTCTGGAGGAAAAATTCTTGCTAAGTAATTTGGGTAAAATAATTCTTGCTAAATAATTATCAAACACTGAGTTCATAAGAAGGTGAAAATCCAATCTTTGTGGGGAGTTGGTGGTGTGATTATGGTGACTTGTAAGACAGTAGTGCTCTCTACCTGGAAATCCTAAATTACGTTTGACCTATGTTGCTTTACTTTGTTTGGTTGTCTGTTTGTATATTGTTTACATTTTTTTCACTGGAATAGTTTAATTTTGTAAATGTCATTTTTTTTCTTTCTCTTTAGATTGCTAAATAAAGGATAATTTGTTATTTATTTGAAAATTTATTCATTTTAGGTAAAGAAAGCTGGATATAGGATTTTCAGGGAAGGAGCAAAAGATTCAGAGGAAAACAAAGGATGGTTTAGCTGGCTGTGGAGTTGGTCAGAACCAAAAAGTAAAGAACAACCAGATGTTAAGCCTGGAAGTAGGTCCATTTCATTTTGCAGTAGTGCAGTTAATCATTAGGTTAATTTAGTGCAGCTAATCATCAGTTGCGAAAATAAAGTTTTGCAGAAAATTTTCTAACTAAAATAAACATTATGACCATATATACATATTATATGTAATTTATTCTTATCTATAAAATTACTATTAAAACATTGTCCTTGTATATGTCAAATAAAATTAATTTTTTTATCTTAATGTTTACAAAAGAGCTTTATGCTCAGGATTTAATAAATTTGTAAATTCCCAAGGGTATAAACCATTGTAAATTTTTTGTTGAAATTGTTTCTTGGAGAGATTTTTGTTTCCTTACTAAATGTTTAAGATCATAGCTTTGGAGACATAGGGGCTTAAGTTTATATCCTAGATCAGTCACTTGCTAGCTGTGTAGCCCAGGCAAATGATTTTAAATTCTCAGAAAACCTCTATTAATCATCTGTAAAATGGGAAATTATAATATTAGTACTGCTTACTTTGTATGCTAAGTATGTTGCTTAGCAGAATAGCACTAAGTACTTAATACAGGTAGTTATTTTGTGAGCTTCCTTAATCCAAATACTTTGAAATTTCTATTGCGAAATTTACGTATTTAGTAGTTTATGTGTTTTTGGAGAATAATCCTTCTAAAATTGCCAGTGATATCCTAACATTCAGTGATTATCACTTTTTTCTTTTTTCTTTTTTTTTAAATAAAAGTTCTTTTAAAAGTTTCTTAAAAGTATAAAAGAGAGTTAATTTTGCCAGTTTGTTAAAAGCAGCTAAATTATGGGTTAGTTTTATCTTACCAGTTAAGAATACAAAACACTTCTTTATGATTATAGTTCTTGAAGAAATGTTGACATCTGAAGAAAAAGCTTTACTCTATGAAGCAATTGGCTATAGTGAAACAGCAGTTGATCCAACCTTGCCAAAAACAGTAAGATGTTTTCTTGCCTTATATCTTAGACTTTAATGGTAGATATGCCTATTTTTAATTTTTTCAGAAATGTTACTGACTACTCTGTGAGCTTTATCTAGTTGGTACATATTATATTTATTTTAATTTCCAAGGTATGAATAAAAATTGCCCTTTTTAGTGTTCATATGGTGATTCTTTAATATATAAAGGGTTGTTTTTAAAGTATTTTTTTTTTATTGGTTATTGGAAAGAATAAGCTGTGAAGAAGAGTATTTGTTGTCTTATATATATATAGTGTATCTATATATATATATATAGATACACACATACATATATAAAATTCATATATAACATTTCATTTTTTTTTTTTTTTCACTATATTCTAGTTTGAAGCCATGAAGTTCTTTGTTCACTTGAAAAGTATGTCTGTTGTTCTAAGAGAAAAAACGAGGGACACCTGAACTGTTAGATATTGTAGTGGAAGAATTTAGCACTTTGATTGTGCAAAGACCAGGAGCACAAGCCATTAAGTAAGTATTTTTCTTTTACTGGTAAGTAAACATTTCATCATAAGGTGGGAAGTTAGATTATAGTCTTACAGTATTTTGTAAGAGTACTATGGTGATGTATCCTTACGTATTTTTTAGGAACTTAAATTTTGGAATTATTAAAAATACTGGTTCAGTAGAAAACTCTATGCTAAGGAAATGTAGAGGGACACTGAAGATAAAACAGAAATGCCAGCAGTCACCCTACATAAACGAAACCGCATCAACAGTTTGGTTTTTTATCTGGGAATATCTTTATTTTCTTTTTGTTTTTAAAAATAGTTTTATTGAGATATAATTAATATACCATGTATTTCATCCAGTTAAAGTGTACAACTCAGTTGTTTATCACACTTCTGGTGTCCTATACCAAATTCACAATGGTATATTTATAGAGTTGTGCAATAATTACCATTATCTTAATTCTAGTACATTTTGATACCCTAAAAAAAGAAATCCTATACCTTTAAGCTTTTTTCGCAGTCACTCCCAATTCTCCTTTCTCCCCAGTGTATGGCAACACGAATTTACTTGTTTCTAAGAATTTGTTTGTTGGAGGCATTTCATATAAGTGGAATCATGTCATGTGTGGCCTTTTTTGTCCAGCTTCTTTAACTTAGCATGATATTTTCAAGGTTCATTTATGGTATAGTGTGAATTAGTATTTTATTTTTTTTTTTTGCATGGTAAGATCCCACTGTAGAGATATACCACATTGTGTTTGCCCATTCATCAGATGATGAATATTTGGTTTGTTTCTGTTTTTTGACTGTTATGAATAATGTTGCTCTGGATATTTACAGACAGTATTTTGTATGGACAATATAAAGCTTAAATTTTCTTGGGTATGCACTTAAGAGCAGAATTATTTCCTCATATGGCAACTCTGTATTTAAGTTTTTGAGGAGGAATTGTCAGATTGATTTCCAAAGAGCTGCATCATTGTATATTCACACCAGCAGTTGTATGAGATTTCTTATTAATCGATATCCTTGACAACACTTAGCTGTCCTTTTGAATTACAGCCATCCTAAAAGGTGTGAACTGGTATTTCATTGTTGTTTTAATTTGCATTTCCCTGATAGCTAACAGTATTGAGCATTTTTTTCTTGTGCTTATTGGTTTCTTCTATATATATTCTTTAGATAAATGTATAGTAACTTACTTTGCCCATTTTTAAATTGAGTTGTCTTTTCATTCAGTTTTTAAGAGTTATTAAAAGTTCTCTATATATTGTTGATGAGAATCTTTTATTTCATAAGAAAGTCTTAATTGTTTTCTCTCATTCATTGTTTTTCTTCTCAGTTTTTTGGTGGTATTCTATGCCAGATATTTTTTTGGTTTTGATGAAGGTCCAGTTTATTTTTTTGTAGTTGTTGCGGTGAAGACTCAAGAAGTCTTCGCCTAACTCAAGGACACAAGATAAATTCCTGTGTATTCTTATGAGAATTTTACATTTTTCTCTCTTAAAATTAGGTTTATGACCCATTTTTGAGTTTAATATTTATGTATGGTGTGAGTTTGGGGTTCAACTTGATTCTTTTTGCATGAGATTATTAATTTGTTTTAGCAACATTTGTTGCAAAACCTTATTTTGCATTGAATGATCTTGATACCTTCATCAAATAGTTTACCATAAATGTAAGAATTTATTTCTGGACTTTTTTCTATTCCCATTGATCTTTACACAACTTTCTGCCAGTAGGACCCTGTGTTTATTACTCTAACTTTGTAGTAAAATTTGAAATCAGAAAGTTTATTCCTCCAGTTTTTGTTTTCTTTTTCAAGATGATTTTAGCTCTTCTGATATTCTTGAATTTTTTTATATCCATTTTTGCAAAAAATTTCAGCTTAGATTTGATAAGGATTTTGTTGAATCTGTAGATCAATTTTGGGTACTGACATTTAAAAGGTATTGTTTTAAAATGCATGAATATTGGATGCCTTTCCAGTTATTTAGATCTTCATTAATTTCAACAGTGTTTTATAGTTTTCAGAGTACAAAGTTTTGTATCCTTTTTTGTTAAGTATATTCGTATGTGTTTTATTGTTTTTGATGCTGTATGGGGGGAAAGAATTTTCCACAACCCCTTTTGAGTGCCTGGCTGCATCTGAAAATTAAATCTGACAGACAGGTTAACAAGGGAGAAGTGTACAGATTTATTTAATAGAAGTTTAACAAAAGAATCTTTCTAATGAAATGAAGATCCAAAGAACCAGTTAGACTAGAGTATGTTAGGTTTGATGAAGAGTGTACAGTTGGGGAGGAATATGATAAGTCAAGTAGTGTAAGGTAAGTATGGTAGACTGGGGAAACTTAGCAAGCCCTGTTTATTAGGACTCTTCGCAGTTCATCTTTGTCTTTAGAGATAAGGATGCTTTTTTCCTCTAGCTATAGGGGGGGCACCTATTACATGAAGGTTTTAGAATCTATTATGGGGAAGGGTAGAGGAATATCAGAGTGACCTTTCTGCTTCTGCTGTTTTCTTGTACTCCTTCAATTTAAAAATACTATACCACGGTGCCATATTTTGGGGGCAATGGGTCCTGATCCTCATCAATGCTTACAAGTGGCATCATGTTCTTAATTTCATTTTTGGATTCTTGACTACAGGTGTGTAGAAATACAATTGATTTTTGTATAATGATCTGTTACCCTGCAATCTTGATATAATTACTTCAATAGTTTTTGTTAAATTCCTTAGGCTAGAAGCATACATGAGCATTGCATCTGCAAATAAAGATAGTTTTACATCTGTATTTCCAGTGTGGACACCTTCTCTTTCATTTCTTAATTGCTCTTATTTTAGCCTTCAGTACCATGTTGAATGGAAGTGGCCAGAAAGGTTATCTTTCTCTAGTTTTTTACCTTGAGAAGTGAATATGATGTTAAATGTGGGTTTTTCATAGGTGTCTTTTATCAGTTTTAAGAAATCTCATTCTATTCCTAATTTGTTGAGTTTTCGGGTTTTTTTAAATGTTGTTATTGTTGTTTGTTGTTTGTTCTTGGCGTGAAAGTTTGTTAGATTTCATCAAATGCGTTTTCTATGTCCCTTAAGATGATTGTGTATTTTTCGTTCTTTATTCTTTTGATTTATGGTGTATTCACCTTAATTAGTTTCTCACATGATAAAATAATGGTGTATTCTTTTGACTGTATGTTTAATCTTTTTTACATACAGCTGGATTTGGTTTGTTGGTGAGGATTGATTTTTATGTCTGTGTTCATAAGAGAATACTGGTCTATTGTTTTTTTTTGTGATGGCCCTTGTTTGCTTTTTGTATTAGGATGATACTATCCTTATAAAATTAGTTGGGAAGTATTCCCTCCTCTTTGGAATAGTTTTTGTAAAGAATTGTTATTGAGTCTTCATTAAATGTTTGGTTGTAGAATTCACCAGTAATGTCACTGGGGGGGCCTGAGCTTTTAAATTATTAATCTGTATGTGTCCTTAGGTCTGTTGGCATTTTTCTGTCTCCCCTCCCCCCCAGTTCAGTTTCTTTTCAGGAATTTGTCCATTTCACTTAAGTATTTACATGGTATAATTTGTTTTAATATAGTTGTTTGCAGTATTACCATGTAATCTTCTTTCTGTGAGGTTGGTAATAATATATTTTTTTAAATTTTTTTTTTTTGAGTCTTTGCTCTTATTTCTTAGACTAGTTAAATTTTGTTATTCTTATTTTCAAAAAAAGAGTTTGGTTTTGTTTTTGCTATATTCCATTCTCTGTTTTATTAATTTATTCTCTAACCTTTATATTTTTAAAATTTTTCTTGCTTTAGGCTTAGGTTACTTTGCTTTTTCAAGTATCTTTAGCCAGTATGATAGTGCTTTGGGAATTTTCTTTAGGGAATATATGCATTTGCTAATTCATTAATTGTATTTTAATGACTTTTCTTTATTGGAGTAAAACTGACATCATAAAATTAATCTTTCTAAAGACCACAATTCAATGACATTTAATATATTCATAATGTTGAATAATCACCACCCTTATCTAGTCAAAATATTACCATAAAATGAAATGCCATACTCATTAAGAATCACTCCCCTCCTCATGGCCCTTGGAAGACATGAGTCTGCTTTGTTTTTGGATGTGTCATAAAATGGAATCATACATTACGTGACCTCTTGTGTCTGGTTTATTTTACCTAGCATAATGTTTTCAAGACTCATCTGTGTTGTTTGTGTATATCAGAATTTAATTCCTTTTTTAAGGCTGCATAATACTCCATTGTATGTATTTACCACATTTTGTTTATTCTATTCATTTGTTCTATGGAAATTTGAGTTCTTTCTACTTTTGGCTATTGTGATAACACATAGTGAACATTCAAGGGTGTGTGTGATTTGAATACACATTCTTTTCCTGTGTACCTAGGAATGGAATTTTTTGAGTCATAGCATAATTCTTTTTTTTTTAACTTTTTGAGGAGGGGCCAATGTGTTTTTTCATAGAGAGCTGAACCATTTTTACATTTCCATTAGCAGTGTACAAGGATTTCAGATTTTCCTTCTTCTTCCCAACACTTATTTTCTTCTTTGTGCCTTTAAATTATAGCTATTCTTGTGGGTGTGAAATGTGTTTTCTCATTGTGTTTTTTTGTATTGCCTTAATGTCTATTGATATTCAACATCTTTTCCTATGGGTGTTGACTATATACATCTTCACTGGGTCCTTTTTTAAAATTTGGTTATTCTTTTTGTTGAGTTGTAAAAATACTTTATATATGCTAGACTGTAGATACATGATCTTTACTTCCATTCTTTAGCTTGTCCTCACGTTTTCTTGATAATGTCCTTTCATGCACTGTTTTTAATTTTGATGGAATAGATTTTATCTGAGTTATTTTTCTGTCATTGCTTATGCTTTTGATATAATATCTTAAGAAAGCTTGCCTATATAATTTTGGTATAGTATCTAAGAAGGTTTGCCTAACCCAAGATTATGGAAATCTATTCCTATATTTTCTAAGTGTATTATAGTTTCAACTCTTATGTTTAGGTTTACTATCCACAGTGAGTTAAGTTTTGTAAATGGTATGGATAGTGAATACAATTTTATTCACTTGTATGTGGATATCCAGGTGTTCTGAGACCACTTGCTTAAGAAATTATTTTTCTTCATTGAATGATCTTGTTACCCTTCTTGAAAATCCGTTGGCCAGAAATGTATGGCTTTATTTCTGGATTCTAAATTCTATTTCCTTCCATTCTATAGACTCATTCTGTCTATGCATATGTCAGTTCCACACTGCTTTGATTTACTGTAGCTTTGTAGTAAATTTTGAAATTGGAAAGTGCAAGTCTTCCATCTTGTTGTACTTTTTCAAGAATATTTTGGATATTTGGATCCTTTGCAAATCCATATGAATTTGAGGATTTGCCTTTTCACACAAAAGCTGCTTTGAATTTGAAAGGGATTACATTATATGTATAGATTGTTTTCAGTAGTATTGCTATCATAACGATAGTAGGTTTTCCAGTCAATGAGTATAGATATCCTTCCATTTATTTAGGTCTTTCTATGTTTTCTTCCAGCATTATTTTGTCCAGTGTTCAAGTCCTTTTCTGGTTAAATATTTTTTGGATGTTAATGTGATGGAATTGTGTCAATTTCCTCTTCAGTTTATTCATTGTAGAGATGTATGGCAGCGTAGTTGATTTTGACATGTTCATCTTGTGCCTTGTAACTTTGCTAAATTATTAACTTTTTTTTTTTTGTGGATCCTTTGGGATTTTCTGTATACCTTTGATCCCTGAACAACATGGGTTTGAAATTGCATGGGTTTCATTTATCTATGGTTTTTGTTTTTTGTTTTACAGTATTGCAAATGTCTTTTCTCTCCCTTACGATTTAAAAAAGATTTTTTTTTCTCTATTGTAAGAATACAGCATAAAACATACCGCAAAGTGTGTGTCATTGACTGTTAATGCTACCGGTTAGCCTTCTCATCAATAGCCTTCTCATAGGCTATTAGGAATTTGGGGAGACAAAAGTTATATGTGGATTTTTAACCTTGCAGACTGTCATTGCTCCAACCCCTGTGTTGTTAAAGTATTAAAGGTATGTAGAGTGATGTCATCTATGAATAGATTTTCACTTTTTCCTTTCCAAGTAGGTACCTTTAATTTCTCTTTTTCCTGGCTAATTGCTTTGGCCCAGAACTTGTAGAACAGTGTTGAAAGTGAACATCCTTCTCTTGTTTATGATTTTGGTGGGAGAGAAGAATGCCAGTGAGTTGATAGTGATAAGCATGATATATGTTTTTAGGGCCAGCTTATACCAAGGATTCCTGATATTGACCCCATTCTTGTAGAAAATCATGGAACATATTATTCCTCTGAGCCTCCAGAAGGAACCAACAGATTTCAGACCTCTGGCCTCTGTATTTGTGAGAGAATAAGTTCTTGTTTTAAGACCCTCTGCTTTTGTAATAATTTATTAAGCAGCCCTTGCAAATGAGTCCAATGAATTTTCCAAACTATTTTTGAGAAGACTCTATTCTTTGTCATTTGTGATTACTGAAGTATCTGTTCCATTATTTCAGTGATCACACAGTGAAATGACATTTCCTTAAATTCCTGAAACCAAAACTGAGAAATACTCTCTAGTCCTTGTACTTGGCTTTGAGCTGTGGCACTTCAGAACTCTGCCAGGTTTCCTACATTTCTGGCTTGGCATTCACCTTCTGCTTGCAGGTAGCTTCCAGATCCATTAGAGGTGCATGTCCAGGCTCTGATCAGGTCTTTTCTGGGTTCTCAGCACGTTTGTTGCACTCCGGCTTCCATGATTTACATGTGGCCTTTCTGAGCTTTTTCCCTCATCATTCCTGGGCATTGGGATCTGGCTGGTATTTTCCCTGTCCACTTTCCCTTCTCCAGACAGATATCATTAGTCCATTTCTTTGATTTTTTGGACATATGTTACCTCTGCCTGCATGACCAGAGAACAAAATAGAGGTCACTCTCTGCACTGATTCCTTAGGGAACTGTAAGCAGGTGAAAACACTTGACCACATTATTTTAAGAACAAAACTCCTGTCTTACTTCATTTGGGCTACAATGATAACATAACAGACTGATATTATAAATAACTGAAATTTAATTCTCACAGTTCTGAAAGCTGGTGGTTTAACATCAGGGTGCAAGCACTGCCAGGTTCTGCTAAAAGGCCTCTTTCAAATTTCCTACTGCAAGTTTCTTGCAGTGTCCTCATGAGATGGAAGGGGCTAGGGCTCTCTGTAGGGTCTCTTTTATAAGACCTCTAATCCCATAGCCCTCATGACCTAAGGCCCCAGATATCATCACAATGGACATTATCATTCCAACAAATGAATTTTGAGTGAGACACACACATTCAGACATTAACAGCTGTATTAGTCTCCTAGCTCCATTTGGCCACACAAGGATGTGGCTTGCTTACCATAGTCACTGCTGTGCTTAGAAATAGGGGATGATAGAAAGTTAAATAAAAATGCCAAAGTGCTTTCTTTCTGAAATGTAGTGGTCTTCATTAAGTACTTCCTCGGTTGGTGTAAGTTTTTCATTGATTAAATTCCAGGCTTGCAGAGATGTTGACCCTGGCAATTTTTGCTAATTTAATGGTTGTCACAGTGGAGAGAGTGATTCTTAGAGCTTGGCAATTTTCCATGATAATACTCCTCCATTACCTTTTTTTTTTTTTTTTAAGACTTTATTTCTGGGCGCCTGGGTGGCTCAGTGGGTTAAGCCGCTGCCTTCGGCTCAGGTCATGATCTCAGGGTCCTGGGATCGAGTCCCGCATCGGGCTCTCTGCTCAGCAGGGAGCCTGCTTCCTCCTCTCTCTCTGCCTACTTGTGATCTCTCTCTGTCAAATAAATAAATAAAATTAAAAAGAAAAAGACTTTATTTCTTTCTTAGAGCAGTTTTAGGCTTATAACAAAATTGGGAGAAATGTACAGACATTACCTCTATAGCCCCTGCACGTGCATAGCCTCCATTTTCAACATCAAGTGCTAGCTAGAGTAGTACTTTTTTTTTTTTTTTTTTTTACCAACAACGAACCTGCATTTGTTGACACATCATATTTACCCAGAGTTCCTATATTATATGGCCATTCACACTTGGTGGTGTGTTTTCCTATGGGTTTGGACAAACATAATGGCATGTCCATTATTATGGTATCATAGAGTATTTTCATTGCTTTAAAAATCCTCTGTTCTGCCAGTTCATCATCCTCACCCCCGACCTCTGATCTTTTTACTGCGTCCATACTTGTTGCTGTTTTCGAGAATGTCATGCATGCAGTTAGAATCTTACACTATGTATCTTTCTTAAAGTGACTTCTTTCACTTAGTAATATGCATTTAAACTTCCTTTATGTCTTTTCATGGTTCAGTAGTGTGTTTGTTTTTTTAGTGCTTATTGACATTATTTGGCTGTAACACAGTTTATCCATTCTCGTACCGAAGGCTGTTTGGGGTGTTTCTAAGTTTTTGCAGGTATGAACAAAGCTGCTATAAACATTTGTATGTTTGTATTGTATTTGGTTTTTATATTGACATAAGTTTTCAGCTTCTTTGAGTAATTACCAAGGAGCATGACCACTGGATAATATGGTAAGGGTTTTGTTTAGTCTTTTTAAGAAACTGCAAAACTCTTTTCCAACGAGACTGTACCATTTTGCATTCCCACCAACAATGTAGGAGAGTTCCTGTTGCTCTACAATCCTTGCTTTTTTATTTGGCGTTTGTCAGTATTTTAGATTTTGGCCACTCCTGATAGATGTGTAGTGGAATCTTTATTGTTTTAATTTGCATTTTTTTAAAAAGATTTTATTTTTTGAGAGAGTGAGAGAGAGAAAATGTGAGAGAGAGCACAAGAGCGGGGTGGGGGTCAGAGGTAGAAGTAGACTCCCTGCTGAGCAGGGAGCCCAATGCTGGGCTCCATCCTGGGACTGCAGGATCATGACCCAAGATGAACGCAGATGCTTAACTGACTGAGCCACCCAGATGTGTCTGATTTGCATTTCTTTGACAACCTATGATGTAGAACATTTTTTCATCTGCTTATTTGCCATGTATAGGTTGTCTTTGAAGTGTCTGTTAAGGTTTTGGCCCATTTTTTTTTAACTGTTTGTTTTCTTCTTACTGAATTTTAAGTGTTCTTTGTATATTTTGGATAACAGTCTTTTATCAGATGTGCCTTTTGTAAATATTTTTTCATAGACTGTGACTTGTCTTTTCATTCCCTTAACATCTACCATAATCTTTGCTTTTTATTATTTTGTTGCTCTTTTTATTTTTTTTTGGTCTTTCTTACCTTTTGTGGTTGAGTAGTATTTTTTTTTTTTTTCCCAAAGTAGGCTCCACACCCAGCATGGTGTCCAGCGTGGGGCTTGAACGCAACCCTGAGATCAAGACCTGAGCTGTTATCAAGAGTCACATGCTTAACTGAGTGACCCTGGCTCCCCAGTTTAATTGGTGTCTCATATGGTTTTGTTTTTCTCTCCTCCTTTCTTAACATATCAGTTATAGCTTTTTTTTTTTTTTCAAGTCTCCTTTCAAATAACAGTGTAGCATTTCATGAGTAGTGGGAGTACTTGACTTAATAATAAAAAAAAAAAAAATCCTTAATCTGTTTTCTAGTTCCTTGTATTGTTGCTCCTATCTATTTCACTTATATGTGAACATATGTAAGTATAAAATATACATAAGACATACATGTAAGCGTATATAACCATACACATTGTTACTATTTTGAATATATTTAATTTGATTAATAAAATAAGTAAAATAAGAGTTTTTATTTTACCTTTACTTTTTTTCCTCTCCATCTCTCTTCCTTTATGTAGATCTGAATTTCTGCCTTACAGTCTTTCTCTCTAAATAACTTATTTTACTATTTCTCAAAAGACAGGTCTATTTATGATAATTTCCCCTATTTTTTTGTTTGTCTTAGAAAGTCTTTGTTTTTAACTTGTGAAGGGGAAATTTCTTACAGTACAGAATTTTAGGTTGGTGGGTTTTTTTTTTTTTTTCCTCTTTAAAATTTTCACTACACTCTTTTTGCTTCCCTGGCTTCTGAGAAGATAGCTGTAATCATTAGCTGTGTGCTTCTCTATATGTAGGGTGGTTTTTTTTTTTTTTTTTCCTTTAGTTTTTTTTCAAGACTTTTTTCTTTGTATTTTATGTATATATTTTATATTTCTTCATATTTTTTTGTAGTTTAAAAATATGCCTTGGTGTAGTTTTTTGGTTATTTTTGTTTGCATATATTCTGCTTAATGTGCTCTGACCTTTGTGGATCCATGACTTAGTGCCTGACATTATTTTGGGGAAATTGACAGTCCTTCTTGTTTAAAATCTTCTGCACTTTTTTCTCTTTCTTCTGGTATCCCTGTTACGCATATGGTACATCTTTTGTAGTTGTCCCACAGCACTTGGTTATTCTGTTCTGTAGTCTTTGTTCTCTGCTTTACCTATTTTTATGACTCTACTGATACATTCTCCAGCTCAGGGATTAATTCCTCAACTGTGTCTGTATCCTAATAAACATATTAAATGCATTCTGGTTACAGTGTTTCTGATCTTTAATGTTTATTTATTTATTTATTTTTTTCCCTTAGGATTTCCATCTCTCTGCTTACGCTGTTCATCTGTTCTTGCATGTTTTTGTTTCCTTAGTCCGTTATACTCCTTAGCATGTTAATTGTTACTTTAAATAGTTTTTATCACTTCAAGTTGGGTTGTTTGCCTTTTGAGATGCTATGCTATTTTGTTCTTTATAGCCAGATGTGAAGTATTGGATGAAAAGAACTATTACAAATAAGCCTTTAATGATTTGGTTGTAGGATGTGTGAGAAAAGGAAGCGTTCTCTGGTGCTGTGATTTGCTCTCAGTTTTTTAATGATCCCTTGCTTCTGGTCTGTGAACTTAAGAAGTTTCTCAGCACTCCCCTCTCCCTGCCTGAGTGGGACAGAATGGCAGGAGTTGGGGAAATTGGGTATTTCCCTTCTTCCATATGGAATAGTAGACCTGACTGAAGTTGGGTATTTCCCTTCTGTAGATATTTTGACTTTGATAATACTTAATTAGGTTAAACTCTAGTTAACTAGTTTCTCTAAAGAGCATGTTTTTTTAAGGAAGAACATAGTGCTGTGTCATATTTTTCCCAGGAGTTCGTCAGAGAAACAGATGAAAAATAATGTCACTGTGAATATGCATTTGTCTATTTCTTTAAGATTTGTCATATTTTTCTTTATAAATTTGCTGCCAATAAGTGCATGCACAATACAAAATTTTTTCTCCAATGAACCAAATCTTTCCTTTATATAAAGTTGACTGTGTGTATTTTTTATAATGTTTTAATTTTTTTCCAATTATAATATTTTGATTTCTTTTTTCTGATATTAGTATGGATGTTCTAGTTTTTTCTTGGTTTGAATTTGCCTATTTTTTTGTTCTTTTACCCTGTATCTTTACTTTTAGATGTGTCATAACAACAACATGCAGTGGGATATTTCTGTCTGTATTTATATACTTTTTTCTTTATTTTCCTTTTTTTAGCATTAATTTGTTTCCCTCCACCCCCTCACTATACCATTTGAAACATTCTCTTTTTTTACTCTAGTAATTAGGACATATTTTTCTCAAGATAGAAATTTAATAAAAAATTTTTACCCTCTCAGTCATTACGAGGATTTGAACAGTTGAACTGCCATTTACCATCCTCAGCACTTACATGCTATTGTTATTTCCTTGTTTTACTTTTTAAGATTTTTATTCAAGTATAGTTGACTTACAGTCTTAGCAGTAGGTATACAACATGATTAGCCAATTCTACACATTACAGTTTTGTTTTTGTTTTTGTTTTAGAGGAAGAGAGAGTGCATGCATGTGCTCGAGGTGGGTAGGGGAAGAGCAGAGGGAGAGGAAGAGAAGGAATCTTAGTCAGGTTCCAGTGAGTGGAGTGTTAATGTCCCCTACTAAAATTGTATTATTATCAATGTGTTTCTTTAATTTTGTTATTAATTGGCTTGTATCATTGGCTGCTCCCGCATTAGGGGTATAAACATTCATAATTATTAGATATTCTTGGATAGATCCTTTAATTATGATACAGTTTCTTCTTTATCTCTTACTACAGTCTTTGGTTTAAAATCTAATTTATTTGGTATAAGGATTGCCACCCCAGCTTTATTTTGATGTCCATTAGCATGATAAATTGCTTTCCATCCCCTCACTTTAAATCTAAGGTGTCTTTGAGTCTAAAACGAGTCTCTTCCAGACAGCATATTGATGGGTTTTGCTTTTTTATCCAATCTGATATCCTGTGTCTTTGGATTGGGGCATTTAGCCCATTTACATTCAGGGTAACTATTGAAAGATATGAATTTAGTGCCACTGTATTACCTGTAAAGGAACTGTTTCTATATATTGTATTGTCTATGTTCTTTTCTGATCTATGTTACTTTGGGCTCTCTCTTTGCTGAAAGGATCTCTTTTAAAAATTATTTCTTGTAGGGTTGGTTTGGTGATCACAAGTTCTTTTTGTTTCTGTTTGTCCTAGAAGCTTTTCTATCACTTCTATCCTGAATGACATGCTCGCTGGATAAAGTATTCTTGGCTGCATATTTTTCTCATTAAAACCCTAAATGTATCATGCCAGTCCTTTCTGGCCTCCCAGGTCTCTGTGGATAGGTCTCCTGCCAGTGTAATGTTTCTAACCTTGTAGGTTATGGACCTATTTTCTGGAGCTGCTTTTGCGATTTTCTCTTTGTCTCTGAGATTTGCAAGTTTCATTATTATATGTCAGGTGTTGACCTATTTTTTTTTTTTTAACTTTTAGAGGGGGAGTCTCTCTGCCTCAGGACTGGGATGCCTGTTTCTTTCTCCAGATTAGAGGAGTTCTCTGCTATTATTTGCTCTAATATACCTGCTGACCCTCTTGCTCTTTCCTCTTATGGGATGCCAGGTTTTTTTTCTGATATTGTTTCACTTTATGGTATCACTTATCTCTCAGATTTTCCCCTTGTTATCCAGTAATTGTCTCTCTTTTTCTCAGCTCTTTATTCTCCATGATTTGGTCTTCTATATCACTGTAGAATAGTGATATATCACTATATTATTCTCTTCTGACTCCTTTATCCTAGCATTTGGAACTTCCATTTTTTATTGCATCTCATTAATGGGCATTTTTGATTTCAACTTAATTAGATTTTAGTTTTTCTATTTCTCCAGAAAGGGATTCTCAAGTGTCTTCCATGCGTTTTTCAGGCCCAGCTAGTATTTGTATAATTGTTATTCTGAACTCTAGTTGAGACATTACTCATGTCCATGCTGATTAGAAGCCTAGCAGTAAGTACTATCTTTAGTTCTCTTTCTTGACGTGAGCTTTTCCATCTTCCCATCTTGTCATTCTGTCCAGAGAAGAATAGATGAACGAGAGAACAAAATACTCAAATGGCAGCAGTGATCCTAGAGAAATCTATACTAACCAAATCAGAAGAGAGCTGAAACCAAAAAAGGAAAAAAAAAGAAAGAAAAAGAATATAATCAGACAGGTGAACAGAATAGATCAGGACACTGGATTCTGTGTGTATTTTGATCTGTTTCTTAGAAAGCTGGTGAGAAAACTAGATCCCAAAATTGTAAAGAGAGAAAAACTTATACATGTACAAGATTAAAATTGAGTCCAATGAAAGGATAGACTATAACTGTGAAAATGAAAAAAGTCAAGAAACAAGAGGGAAAAAAACAAGAGGGGAGAAAAGGATGTAAATAGGTGACTGCAACAGAGCAATACTCTGTGTCTTGAGTGTATTTTGGTTTGTTATAAGAGACTACATCTCAAAATTGTAAAGAAACACACACACACATATGTATATATAAACAAAATTAAATATTTTGAAAGGAGAGAATGTAACTATAAAGATGAAAAGCAAAAAAGAATTTTAACAAAAATGAAAAAATAACAAAAGAAACAAAAAGAAGAGAAACAAATATGATCAGACAGGTGAATAGAACAGGGCTATACACTAGATTTTGGGTATATTTTTATTATACTCAAATATATAATATATAATTATATATATATGTAATTATATATATAAATATAATATACTGTTAGAGAAGTTACTGCATCCGTAGATTGTATGAAAGAAAAACATATATACACAAAATCAAATACAAAGAAGGGATAAAATGTAACTAAAAATGACAGATTTTTAAACAAGATTTATTTGTCAGAGAGAGAGAGGAAGACTGTTGCACAAGCAGGGGAAGTGATAGGCAGAGGGGGAATCAGGCTCCCCATCAAGCAAGGAGCACCATGTGGGACTCCATCCCAGGACCCTGGCATCATGACTTGAGCTGAAGACCCTCAACTGTGTGAGCCACTCAGGCATCCTTATAGAAAGTTTTTAAAAAGGAGTTGATAAAATAAGAAATTGGTTCTAAGAGGAATGAGAAAAAAAGTTTAAAAAATTAAAATTGGAAGATTAAAGAATCATGGGGAAAAAACCCCCATGAGTTCTGTGTGCTGTATTCTAGTGCTGGAGTTTTGCAGTTCTCATTGATTGGTAAACTTGGTTTTGGCTGGATATTCTTGCTGATCTTCTGGGGGAGGAGCCTATTGGTTTGATTCTGCAGTATATTTGCCCTAGGTGGTATTGTTCCGCCCTTGCCAGGGAGCCAGGTTAAGTAATGTGCTCCCATTTTCTCTCTGTGGCTTTAGTTTCCTGAAGGCTTTCCCTGCAGCTTTAGAAGATGAGAATGAAAACACGAAAACAACAGCCTGCCAGTCTATGGCCTGGAGCCGAGAGCTCAGGGCCCCGTTCCTCACTGACCCCTCAGAGAAGAGCAGTCCGTCACTCCTGTTTCCCTGGTCTCTGGCTGTATTCCATCCTCACCCAGGCTGTGGCTGAGCATTTCTGTCACAGGTACACCACCCTGTGCTGAGTCTCCAAACCCTTCAGACTCCTGCAGCACTCTCCTGTACTGCTCCCCTTGGGGAGAAAGAAGGGTCTCCCTGGTTCTGCCACTTACTGGGCCCCTTCTGGAGAGCAGTCACTTGACCATGCCATGGTCGCAATTTATGGCATCCCTGAGCTTAGAGCCCTCTCCTGGCATCACATGTAGTAGCCAGCTTCCCTGTTCTGATGTCTAGGAACTCTGCTGCACTCAAGCACCCCCAGTCTTCCTGTGATCCCAAGGATCCTGACACCACACTGTCCCATCTAGGATTCTACCCCCAGTTTGCTGCTTGATGGAGACTCCCTCCCCCCCTTGGTGTATCTCCCCACATAGCACTTCGGAGTCACTTCTCTGCACCTCCTCCCTTGCAGAAAGTGGTCGCTTTCCTATTTGTAGAGTTGCAGCTGTGCAATTCTTAGATCTCCAGTTGAGTTTGCAGATGTTCATAATGATTTGATAGCTATCAAGGTGAGTTCCTTGGACCAGATGAAACCGAGGTCTCCTATACCTCTGCTGTCTTGGACTTCTCTCCAGATGTTAAATATTTTAAGAAGTGGAAGTCATTAGTATTTTAACTTCTATATTAACAGGCTTAACTATTTGAATCTATTCTTCTAACTATTGTTTTCTTCTGTGCACAAATAATGTTAGCTGTTATTAGAATAAAGTGTTAATATTATGAAAAATGGGGTGCTAGTCTAAGTTTTTAATTTAAAAAGTTGAATAATATGTTTTAATGTTTTTCCAGAAAGCTAAAATTTACCAATTTGGGAAGAGATTCATCTGTTACATAGTTTATCTTTTTTGGTTCTTTTCTCTATTCATTCTCTCAATCTTTTATTTTCTTTCTATATTGGCTTCTATTTATTATCCTCTTCCTCTAGAACCTGGTATCTTTCTTGTATTATTTTCTGCATTCTTAGGAGTGAAGGTTTTCAGCTCTTTTCTTCTTTGTCAAGTAGGGGGATCAGCTTCTAGAACATAACCATGTAATTAGTTACTGTTGTCAAATTTGGTTGTTTTGACAGATGTGGTCATTTATGAAAACCCTTCATTTGAAAAATAAGGCTCTTTGATAGGATCATAGTCATTTATTTCTTTCAGTGATCTCATTTATTTACTCAGTCAAATATTTATCGTGAGCCAAATCTATATTGGATGCTGTGCTAAGTTTTGGAGAAAAAGTAGTGATAAAAACAGATGTAGTTTTTGCCTTTTGATGGATGTGATGAGATAGGACAGACATAAAACTAAGTGTCATCTACATAAAAAATTTAAAATTCACGGGGCACCTGGGTGGCTCAGTGGGTTAAAGCCTCTGCCTTCAGCTCAGGTCCTGATCCCAGGGTCCTGGGATCGAGCCCCATGTCGGGCTCTCTGCTCACCAGAGAGCCTGCTTCCCTTCCTCTCTCTCTGCCTACTTGTGATCTCTGTCTGTCAAATAAATAAATAAATAAATAATCTTTAAAAAAAAAATTTAAATTCACTTAAAAATATTATTTTAAAGAACATAGGAAGAGTAGTTGTAAGAAGTACCCTCTGCCATCACACTGACCTTGCATTCCCTGGCAGGATATCCTTGTTTTCGCCAAGGAGTGAATTTCATCCCATGTTGGGGAAAGTGGCTGGAAACTTGCTCTCTGAAACTTCCTTGAACTTACCCTCTGATGTGATGGGGAAGCTGTTCCTGGGACAGTGTCTCACTGAATGCGTTCTGCTGTGACACTGAGTGAAGGGGGTGTTCAGGGAAAGGATGGCTGTTGGATGCTGTTGGTATTTGTGCACAGCATGTGCCTGGCTTTGGAGAAAGTCACATCACTGTAGGATATTGGCTGAGTGAGCACACTGACACCAGGAAGCAACACTTTGTCTCCAAGCAGCGTCTCACCAAGGGTTTCCTATGTCCTACTAATTTGCAACAGAAAAGTATCAAAAATGCTCAGGTCCACTTTCACAGAGCAGGCACATGGGTGAGTTTGGAGCTTATGGAGGAAATAAATTCTAATAGGCCCAGATGCTGTGAAGGAAATGAGAATAATGAGTTATCTCCATATAGTTTAGATGATAGGGTCAGAGAATAGCTCTTTGAAAAGTAACATTAAAACCAGATGTGTGTGTGTGTGTGTGCGTGTCTAGGACCCACCCAGCTGAAGAGTATAAGGAAGAACCTTCATAGCAGTGTTAAAATGTGAGGGTCCCAGCCTGGGACAGAATTGGGTGATTTTGGCAGCTCCAGAAGGCTACGTTGGTCCTAACGTAGTAAGCGAGGGGTAGTGGAATGATGTTAAAAAGGCAGGCACAGTGTCAGTAAAACAGAACTTGGAAAGTCCTTTTAAACAATTCAGATTTTGTTCTAAGTGCAGTGGGAAGTAGAGGAGAGACACAGTAGACTTGTATCCTTGTATCCAAAACCAAATATTCAACGTCCCCCTCTTCTGTTAAGAAACAAACTAGACAGATCACTGTGACCTGGCATCCAGAAAGCTCTCATTGAAAGTAGGGCCTAAGGTGAGATTTCCAGGGAGTATAGGACTTGGATTTGTAGAGTCAGGAACACATGACACAGATTATTTTGGTTGAGGGAGTCTTACAGTGGAGATGGAAATTAGGGTAGAGAAATGCTTAACAGTGTGAGACCTAGAATATTGGATGCCGGATTATCCTTTCTGGCACCTTCTTGGGACTGTAGTACCTGACTCACTCAGCAAACAGACTTGAGTAAAGCTGTGTTGTCTGTGTTTGAATACAGATAATTTGGGGGAAGAAAACAAACAACTATGCTGTGAGTCAGTTCTGTACTTAAGTTCCAAGCTTACTGAATGTTTCAGGAAACATAATTTTTTAGATATGTTTGTCCCTGGTTTTACCCAAATTGAGTTTGCAGGTTAGAAGCATTTTCTTTTCTTTGAGGAATCATTACAATTTTTGTATCCAGTTATATTTAATTAAGAGTGTATACGCACATTGATTAACAAATTACATTATGTTGAAGATACATTGCTTAAGGTATTTTTAAAATTAATACTTCACATTTTCAATTTAAAAATTTTCTGCAGGTCTACTATATATTATTGAAACACAGAAAGTTTCTTGATCTCAAAATTAATTTGAAGGCTTCATATGTTATTATCCCACAAGATGGAATTTTTAGCCCTACATCAAATCTTCTACTTTTGGATCTTGGTCATCTAAAGGTATATGCTAACATTTGCCCCTATATTATATTTAAGATGTTTCCTTGTTTAAAATGTATTTTGTTTTTCTAGACAGCTTGGTTTGCTATTGTGATTATTAGCTTTATGGTAGATTTTAGGATTGATAAGTCTCTTTCCTTCTAGTAAATAATGTGAAGTTTCATTAGTTTTCCTATATTTCTGATACCAAAATGGTCATTTTGAATTCTGTAGGTTAGGGTTGAAACTAGGAATTATATTTATAGAATTTGAGAGTAATGTTTGAAGAGATTATTTCCTTTTCAATGTAAATTTACTATTTGACTAATGAAAATACATCAAATGGGAGGGTATTCGGGAAAAAATCAAATCTTTGTCCTTCTGAAGTTTTTGTGTATATAACTGTATATATTGACATTTTACTTATTTATTTATTGGACATTTAAAAATTTCTATTAAATAATCCTAGCTTGAGAAAACAGTCTAATTCCATTTACCTAAGTCATTTCCTTTTCCATCCAATTATGTACACTTTTTCTTCCTCAGTTTTAAGTAGAGAATAATTTTTTTCTGTGTGTCTAGATCTGCACTGTTCTATACTCACTGGCTCTATATGTAGTTTGTTTACACTGATTAAATTTAAATATACATAAAAAATTAGTTCTTTAGTCACATTAGCCACATACAAGAATTTAATGGTCTTAAGTGCCTGGGGCTGTTATTTCAGCTCGGATAAAGAACAATACCATCCTCATAGAAAGTTCTGTGGGACCGCACTGCTCTAGATCATTAAATGTATATTAAATAGCTATAAGATTTAAAGACCCAAGAAAGATAGGGAATATTAGAAAGCTTTTCTAGCTATCTAAAAAATATGAGCCTTTCCTTGATACTGACATTATCCTTTATTCTTTGTTTTTATTCTTCAGTTGGTAATTACATAGAAGCTTGCTGGATTTATGTTTATAATAAAATTTATACAGTTATTTACATTTGACTTTGGTTATAGAATTGTTTCAAGGGCAATGTGGTATGGTAGCAGGAGCATAAAGTCATGAATAAGGTATCTATCTAGTTTTGTGACATTAGGTAATTTGTTTAATCTTCTATCTAAAATTCATTACCCTTTAGAGATAATCAGTTTTGACAGTCTACTGCACATAAAATAGAGGTGAAAATGTTAAGGCGTGTGCACACACATACACACACACGAATGAATAAGATCTTTATATACTGTGGAGTGATTGATCTCCAGGATGTTTAAGTGAAAAAAGTAGTTATGTATAGTACGCCAAAGAGCAGATGGTACAAATACAACTTGCATGAGGTTGTCTAAATGGCAGAGTTGGGACTACAGTTCAGCTACCCTAATACTTAATTCTGGATTCTTCTTCTTAGAAAACTATCTAAATATCTGTCATTGTGACATAGAAACATTTTGTAGGCTGTTTTTGTCTTTTAATTTTGTTTTTTTTTAATAAAAAGACTTCTTACCAGATATAAAAAAGTTTCAAATGTATTGTTCTCCAGGGCTGGCTTGGTTTTCCTCTTTTAATTACATAATTGAGAAATATAACTTAATATGTAAAAATTCACTTTGTCCCTGGTCTTCTCGTTATACATGTCATGGACAAAGACATTTCTGTTAGCCTTACATTTCAGCTTGTGAGTCTGTCTTACCTTCTATTAAATTTTTGTGTTACAGTCTTAAAGATACAAAATTTATATTTTTATTTTGAATTTTAATTTTGCATCATCTAAACTGTTAAAATTAACTTGAAGGTGACAAGTAAAAGTCGTTCGGAATTGCCGGATATGAAACCAGGTGGGGCCAGTCTTGAAGAGATCATGCAGAGAGCTTATGATTCCTTTGATGTTCAGCTTACAAGCATACAGCTGCTTTACAGCACAGTTGGTAAGTATATAATGCATTACTTATTGATTTTTTTTTTCCTGAGATGATTAGGTTTTTAGACCATTTCTCTGAAGACCTTCATCCCAAATATGTTAACTTTTATATTTTTGGGATGCCTGGATGGCCCAGTTGGTTAAGTGTCTGCTTTTGGCCCAGATCATGATCTCAGTGTCCATGGATCTCAAGGTCCATGATCTCTTAAGTCCTGTGTTGGGCTCCTTGCTCGGTAGGGAGGCTGCTTCTTGCTCGCCCCCTCCTCCCCATTCTCTCTCTCACTCACTCTCTCTCAAATGAATAAGTAAAATCTTTTTTTTTTTAAATGAGAGGCACCTGGGTGGCTCGGTGGGTTGAGCCTCTGCCTTTGGCTTGGGTCATGATCTCAGGGTCCTGGGATCGAGGCCCGCATCAGGCTCTCTGCTCAGCAGGGAACCTGCTTCCCCCTCTCCCTCTGCCTCTCTGCCTACTTGTGGTCTCTCTGTCAAATAAATAAATAAAATCTTTTTTTTTTTTAAAGACTTTATTTATTTATTTGACAGAGAGAAATCACAAGTAGATGGAGAGGCAGGCAGAGAGAGAGAGAGAGGGAAGCAGGCTACCTGCCGAGCAGAGAGCCCGATGCGGGACTCGATCCCGGGACCCTGAGATCATGACCTGAGCCGAAAGCAGCGGCTTAACCCACTGAGCCACCCAGGCGCCCCAATAAATAAAATCCTTAAAAAAAATGAAACTTGTATACTTTTGAGTAGGAAGTAATAGTACACCGTGTCTAAGAGCAGTATCTCAGGTATTTGATTTTACTGCTCGAGAGCCATTGTCAGTGTCTGGAGACACTTTTGACTGTCACAGGTGAGAAGTAGGGGCATTACTAGTATCTAGTGAGTGGAAGTCAGGAATGCAACTAAATGCTACATTGTAGAGGAAAGCCACTCCATGATGCTTATTTGGCTCAAGTATCAATAGTGCTGCGATTGAGAAATCCTTTGGACAAGGTTGCTTGAAGATACTGGCACATATTTAAAATATTTGTTTTATATAGGACAATCACAAGAGGCTGCTCAAAGCCAGAGGCATTCTAGCCTGGGGCCTCTGACACTCCAGGCCATAAACAGCCACACAAAGACAGAGGAGGATGTTAGGAGGATTGAGGAGGGTATCATAGGCATATCTTTACCCTGTTCACTTTTGATGGAGTCTTTGCTGTTGATCTAGTTTTTAGATGAAGTCAGCAGAGCCAGAAATTGTCAAGAGCCACTAAAAGTAGATAGTGAGAGAGACGCAAGACTAGTTGATCCCTTTTTCTACTATGTCATCCTGTTTCTGAATCCCTGGAGTGTTAATAAACATTTAGATAATTCAACAGTTGGATTGATGGATGTTTTAGAGATATGTATGTATATGCTCAAATTTTAATTATCTGAGTGAACTAATAAAAAGAGAAACAATGAGAACCCAAAGTAATGGTTATTAAAAGTATTAAATTGTATATTCCTGGAACATTTTTATGTTCAGTTTGGGATAATAAACTTGATTTCCATTTTTAGCATATTCTGATTGGTGTAGAAAAAGCCCAGAAGTGTAGTGGGTGGCAAATACAAAGTATTTATAGAAAACCCATTATGTTTTTTTCCAAGGAGTAAATAACAGTATTGTGGCATGTTTGGTACATTTTGGTCATTAATTTTTAAAGTCCATGAAGTGTACTTAATATTTAAGATGTTGGGATGCTTTGTGAAGAAAAATTTAAAGTATTCCATTATTGCTGAAAATTACTGGAATTATTTAGAATTGTTTTTGTGAGTGATGTGTTAACTGTTCTTAAATAATTATATCTTTTTTAGAGTAATGTATTTTTGGCATTGGGGTTACTTTAGGTAATTGTCATAAACTATCTTGATAAATACTGAAACCCTTCTAAATATTTTTTTATCTGTAAATTGAGAATAGAAGGAAATATTTCACTAATCCTGATACCATTAGAATTTATAAAATTGTAATAGTTCATTTTACCTTTTCTTACCAGAATAATTAGATTCAAAGTGTAATGTATATGAAGATACATTGTACCATACAAATTTCACGTTAGCAGAGCTGGATATAAACTTCAACTTATATAGCCTTTTGGCCATAAGCAAATTAAAATTCCTCTTCCCAGTTTTCTAAAATGAGATGATTAGACATCATTGTGAGAATTAAATGAAAATTTAAACATTGCCTGGAGCAGTGCCTATTAGAAATCTTGAATAAATGGTAGCTTTCATTAATACAGAAGAACTGTACTTTTCTCTACCTTCCTTTTTCTTTATTGCCTTAGAAGCCATTTTGGGCATTTTGGGGGGGTGCGTTATGTATCTGTTGGTGTAGTGACTAAATGGATGCACAGTAGATTTGGTTAAACTATGTTGTTTGGGTTTTTAATAAGCCTTTTCCTGTTGAAACAGTCTTTGAAGCAGTGAAAGGGAAACGAATTTACGTGCTCATTTTGTGTACCTGAGAAAGGTAGCATTAAGATTGTGTAGATGGGGGTGCCTGGGTGGTTCATTGGATTAAAGCCTCTGCCTACAGCTCAGGTCATGATTTCAAGGTCCTGGGATTGAACCCCATGTCGGGCTCTCTGCCCAATGGGGACCCTGCTTCCTCCTCTCTCTCTGCCTGCACTCTGCCTACTTGTGATCTCTGTCTGTCAAATAAATAAATAAATAAATAAACTTAAAAAAAAAAAAAAGATTGTGTAGATGTAGGAAAATTTTTTATATACCATGAAGTATTATGACTACAAAGTATTAGTAGTGATTTTAGGTTTAATGTGTTTTTCAGATTACATGTGTGCTAATAAGTAAACATGTACTGTTTTCCATAATTAGGTGATAATTGGAGAGAAGCACGAAAACTCAATGTATCTACACAGCATGTTTTGGTACCTATGCACTTCAATGTGGAGCTCTCGAAAGGCCATGGTTTTCATGGATATAAGGATGCCCAAGTATGTATAGTCTCTTTCATGTGATTGTAGATTTTCTAAGGGAATACCATATCTCATTGATTTTTTGAGGGGGGGTAAAATATATGTAACATAAACTTTATTTTAAGTATACAATTCGGTGACATTAAGTACTTTCACATCCATCTTCATAACTTTCGTCATCTTCTCAGACTGAAACTGTACTCATTAATAATAATGCCCCACTTTTCCAGCCCATGGCGGTTGTGATTGATTGTTTCTCTCTCTATAAATCAGGCTCCTTTGGGACCTTTCATAAATGGACCATGCAATGTTTGTTCTTCTGTGTCTGAGTTATTGTATATAACATAATGCCTTCAAGGTTTATCCATGTCTAGCATATATCAGAATTTCATTTGTTTTTGAGGCTGAAAAATATTTCATTGCATATATCTGGATCAAATGGACATTTGGATTATTCCAATGAAATTTTGGCTGTTGTAATAGTGCTGCTGCCGTGAAGATCGATATACAAATAACTGTTCGAGTCCTTGCTTTAAATTTTTTTGTTTATATATCCAGAGGTGGAATTGCTGAATCCTACAATAATTTTATTTTTAATTTTTTGAGGAACTGTCCTAGTGTTTTCCATAGCAGCTGTACCATTATATTCCCACCAGAAGTGCACAAGGGTTCTAGTTTTTCCACTCTTTACCATCTTT